>NW_028242241.1:0-25500 GCF_964263255.1 Lissotriton vulgaris | reverse complement strand
TTTTGTCGAAAATCAGCCGTTTTTGCTCGAACATTAAATGCCTCCAAATGGTATTTAATTAACTTCCCGAGCCCCTGGAAGCATGAAAATCACTTTAAACATGCTAATTTTAGCTCTAACACTGATGATCCACCTACAAATGTGAACTGACGTTCAAAAATAAAACATTTGAAAACGGACCATTTTCCACATTTCTGAAGCATGACGTAATGGGGGGGTGTTATCTCTTTTGTCGAAAATCAGCCGTTTTTGCTCGAACATTAAATGCCTCCAAATGGTATTTAATTAACTTCCCGAGCCCCTGGAAGCATGAAAATCACTTTAAACATGCTAATTTTAGCTCTAACACTGATGATCCACCTACAAATGTGAACTGACGTTCAAAAATAAAACATTTGAAAACGGAGCATTTTCCACATTTCTGAAGCATGACGTAATGGGGGGGTGTTATCTCTTTTGTCGAAAATCAGCCGTTTTTGCTCGAACATTAAATGCCTCCAAATGGTATTTAATTAACTTCCCGAGCCCCTGGAAGCATGAAAATCACTTTAAACATGCTAATTTTAGCTCTAACACTGATGATCCACCTACAAATGTGAACTGACGTTCAAAAATAAAACATTTGAAAACGGACCATTTTCCACATTTCTGAAGCATGACGTAATGGGGGGGTGTTATCTCTTTTGTCGAAAATCAGCCGTTTTTGCTCGAACATTAAATGCCTCCAAATGGTATTCAATTAACTTCCCGGGGTGAAGAAACCCTTTTTGAGAACTCAGAGTGAGTAAATTGGCCATTTTCATGCACTTTTAACCATTCCATAAATCTTGTGTTTTGGGCCCCTGGAAGCATGAAAATCACTTTAAACATGCTAATTTTAGCTCTAACACTGATGATCCACCTACAAATGTGAACTGACGTTCAAAAATAAAACATTTGAAAACGGACCATTTTCCACATTTCTGAAGCATGACGTAATGGGGGGGTGTTATCTCTTTTGTCGAAAATCAGCCGTTTTTGCTCGAACATTAAATGCCTCCAAATGGTATTTAATTAACTTCCCGAGCCCCTGGAAGCATGAAAATCACTTTAAACATGCTAATTTTAGCTCTAACACTGATGATCCACCTACAAATGTGAACTGACGTTCAAAAATAAAACATTTGAAAACGGACCATTTTCCACATTTCTGAAGCATGACGTAATGGGGGGGTGTTATCTCTTTTGTCGAAAATCAGCCGTTTTTGCTCGAACATTAAATGCCTCCAAATGGTATTTAATTAACTTCCCGAGCCCCTGGAAGCATGAAAATCACTTTAAACATGCTAATTTTAGCTCTAACACTGATGATCCACCTACAAATGTGAACTGACGTTCAAAAATAAAACATTTGAAAACGGACCATTTTCCACATTTCTGAAGCATGACGTAATGGGGGGGTGTTATCTCTTTTGTCGAAAATCAGCCGTTTTTGCTCGAACATTAAATGCCTCCAAATGGTATTTAATTAACTTCCCGAGCCCCTGGAAGCATGAAAATCACTTTAAACATGCTAATTTTAGCTCTAACACTGATGATCCACCTACAAATGTGAACTGACGTTCAAAAATAAAACATTTGAAAACGGACCATTTTCCACATTTCTGAAGCATGACGTAATGGGGGGGTGTTATCTCTTTTGTCGAAAATCAGCCGTTTTTGCTCGAACATTAAATGCCTCCAAATGGTATTTAATTAACTTCCCGAGCCCCTGGAAGCATGAAAATCACTTTAAACATGCTAATTTTAGCTCTAACACTGATGATCCACCTACAAATGTGAACTGACGTTCAAAAATAAAACATTTGAAAACGGACCATTTTCCACATTTCTGAAGCATGACGTAATGGGGGGGTGTTATCTCTTTTGTCGAAAATCAGACGTTTTTGCTCGAACATTAAATGCCTCCAAATGGTATTTAATTAACTTCCCGAGCCCCTGGAAGCATGAAAATCACTTTAAACATGCTAATTTTAGCTCTAACACTGATGATCCACCTACAAATGTGAACTGACGTTCAAAAATAAAACATTTGAAAACGGACCATTTTCCACATTTCTGAAGCATGACGTAATGGGGGGGGTGTTATCTCTTTTGTCGAAAATCAGCCGTTTTTGCTCGAACATTAAATGCCTCCAAATGGTATTTAATTAACTTCCCGGGGTGAAGAAACCCTTTTTGAGAACTCAGAGTGAGTAAATTGGCCATTTTCATGCACTTTTAACCATTCCATAAATCTTGTGTTTTGGGCCCCTGGAAGCATGAAAATCACTTTAAACATGCTAATTTTAGCTCTAACACTGATGATCCACCTACAAATGTGAACTGACGTTCAAAAATAAAACATTTGAAAACGGACCATTTTCCACATTTCTGAAGCATGACGTAATGGGGGGGTGTTATCTCTTTTGTCGAAAATCAGCCGTTTTTGCTCGAACATTAAATGCCTCCAAATGGTATTTAATTAACTTCCCGGGGTGAAGAAACCCTTTTTGAGAACTCAGAGTGAGTAAATTGGCCATTTTCATGCACTTTTAACCATTCCATAAATCTTGTGTTTTGGGCCCCTGGAAGCATGAAAATCACTTTAAACATGCTAATTTTAGCTCTAACACTGATGATCCACCTACAAATGTGAACTGACGTTCAAAAATAAAACATTTGAAAACGGACCATTTTCCACATTTCTGAAGCATGACGTAATGGGGGGGTGTTATCTCTTTTGTCGAAAATCAGCCGTTTTTGCTCGAACATTAAATGCCTCCAAATGGTATTTAATTAACTTCCCGAGCCCCTGGAAGCATGAAAATCACTTTAAACATGCTAATTTTAGCTCTAACACTGATGATCCACCTACAAATGTGAACTGACGTTCAAAAATTAAACATTTGAAAACGGACCATTTTCCACATTTCTGAAGCATGACGTAATGGGGGGGTGTTATCTCTTTTGTCGAAAATCAGCCGTTTTTGCTCGAACATTAAATGCCTCCAAATGGTATTTAATTAACTTCCCGAGCCCCTGGAAGCATGAAAATCACTTTAAACATGCTAATTTTAGCTCTAACACTGATGATCCACCTACAAATGTGAACTGACGTTCAAAAATAAAACATTTGAAAACAGACCATTTTCCACATTTCTGAAGCATGACGTAATGGGGGGGTGTTATCTCTTTTGTCGAAAATCAGCCGTTTTTGCTCGAACATTAAATGCCTCCAAATGGTATTTAATTAACTTCCCGAGCCCCTGGAAGCATGAAAATCACTTTAAACATGCTAATTTTAGCTCTAACACTGATGATCCACCTACAAATGTGAACTGACGTTCAAAAATAAAACATTTGAAAACGGAGCATTTTCCACATTTCTGAAGCATGACGTAATGGGGGGGTGTTATCTCTTTTGTCGAAAATCAGCCGTTTTTGCTCGAACATTAAATGCCTCCAAATGGTATTCAATTAACTTCCCGGGGTGAAGAAACCCTTTTTGAGAACTCAGAGTGAGTAAATTGGCCATTTTCATGCACTTTTAACCATTCCATAAATCTTGTGTTTTGGGCCCCTGGAAGCATGAAAATCACTTTAAACATGCTAATTTTAGCTCTAACACTGATGATCCACCTACAAATGTGAACTGACGTTCAAAAATAAAACATTTGAAAACGGACCATTTTCCACATTTCTGAAGCATGACGTAATGGGGGGGTGTTATCTCTTTTGTCGAAAATCAGCCGTTTTTGCTCGAACATTAAATGCCTCCAAATGGTATTTAATTAACTTCCCGGGGTGAAGAAACCCTTTTTGAGAACTCAGAGTGAGTAAATTGGCCATTTTCATGCACTTTTAACCATTCCATAAATCTTGTGTTTTGGGCCCCTGGAAGCATGAAAATCACTTTAAACATGCTAATTTTAGCTCTAACACTGATGATCCACCTACAAATGTGAACTGACGTTCAAAAATAAAACATTTGAAAACGGACCATTTTCCACATTTCTGAAGCATGACGTAATGGGGGGGTGTTATCTCTTTTGTCGAAAATCAGCCGTTTTTGCTCGAACATTAAATGCCTCCAAATGGTATTTAATTAACTTCCCGGGGTGAAGAAACCCTTTTTGAGAACTCAGAGTGAGTAAATTGGCCATTTTCATGCACTTTTAACCATTCCATAAATCTTGTGTTTTGGGCCCCTGGAAGCATGAAAATCACTTTAAACATGCTAATTTTAGCTCTAACACTGATGATCCACCTACAAATGTGAACTGACGTTCAAAAATAAAACATTTGAAAACGGACCATTTTCCACATTTCTGAAGCATGACGTAATGGGGGGGTGTTATCTCTTTTGTCGAAAATCAGCCGTTTTTGCTCGAACATTAAATGCCTCCAAATGGTATTTAATTAACTTCCCGAGCCCCTGGAAGCATGAAAATCACTTTAAACATGCTAATTTTAGCTCTAACACTGATGATCCACCTACAAATGTGAACTGACGTTCAAAAATTAAACATTTGAAAACGGACCATTTTCCACATTTCTGAAGCATGACGTAATGGGGGGGTGTTATCTCTTTTGTCGAAAATCAGCCGTTTTTGCTCGAACATTAAATGCCTCCAAATGGTATTTAATTAACTTCCCGAGCCCCTGGAAGCATGAAAATCACTTTAAACATGCTAATTTTAGCTCTAACACTGATGATCCACCTACAAATGTGAACTGACGTTCAAAAATAAAACATTTGAAAACGGACCATTTTCCACATTTCTGAAGCATGACGTAATGGGGGGGTGTTATCTCTTTTGTCGAAAATCAGCCGTTTTTGCTCGAACATTAAATGCCTCCAAATGGTATTTAATTAACTTCCCGGGGTGAAGAAACCCTTTTTGAGAACTCAGAGTGAGTAAATTGGCCATTTTCATGCACTTTTAACCATTCCATAAATCTTGTGTTTTGGGCCCCTGGAAGCATGAAAATCACTTTAAACATGCTAATTTTAGCTCTAACACTGATGATCCACCTACAAATGTGAACTGACGTTCAAAAATAAAACATTTGAAAACGGACCATTTTCCACATTTCTGAAGCATGACGTAATGGGGGGGTGTTATCTCTTTTGTCGAAAATCAGCCGTTTTTGCTCGAACATTAAATGCCTCCAAATGGTATTTAATTAACTTCCCGAGCCCCTGGAAGCATGAAAATCACTTTAAACATGCTAATTTTAGCTCTAACACTGATGATCCACCTACAAATGTGAACTGACGTTCAAAAATAAAACATTTGAAAACGGACCATTTTCCACATTTCTGAAGCATGACGTAATGGGGGGGTGTTATCTCTTTTGTCGAAAATCAGCCGTTTTTGCTCGAACATTAAATGCCTCCAAATGGTATTTAAGTAACTTCCCGGGGTGAAGAAACCCTTTTTGAGAACTCAGAGTGAGTAAATTGGCCATTTTCATGCACTTTTAACCATTCCATAAATCTTGTGTTTTGGGCCCCTGGAAGCATGAAAATCACTTTAAACATGCTAATTTTAGCTCTAACACTGATGATCCACCTACAAATGTGAACTGACGTTCAAAAATAAAACATTTGAAAACGGACCATTTTCCACATTTCTGAAGCATGACGTAATGGGGGGGTGTTATCTCTTTTGTCGAAAATCAGCCGTTTTTGCTCGAACATTAAATGCCTCCAAATGGTATTTAATTAACTTCCCGGGGTGAAGAAACCCTTTTTGAGAACTCAGAGTGAGTAAATTGGCCATTTTCATGCACTTTTAACCATTCCATAAATCTTGTGTTTTGGGCCCCTGGAAGCATGAAAATCACTTTAAACATGCTAATTTTAGCTCTAACACTGATGATCCACCTACAAATGTGAACTGACGTTCAAAAATAAAACATTTGAAAACGGACCATTTTCCACATTTCTGAAGCATGACGTAATGGGGGGGTGTTATCTCTTTTGTCGAAAATCAGCCGTTTTTGCTCGAACATTAAATGCCTCCAAATGGTATTTAATTAACTTCCCGAGCCCCTGGAAGCATGAAAATCACTTTAAACATGCTAATTTTAGCTCTAACACTGATGATCCACCTACAAATGTGAACTGACGTTCAAAAATTAAACATTTGAAAACGGACCATTTTCCACATTTCTGAAGCATGACGTAATGGGGGGGTGTTATCTCTTTTGTCGAAAATCAGCCGTTTTTGCTCGAACATTAAATGCCTCCAAATGGTATTTAATTAACTTCCCGAGCCCCTGGAAGCATGAAAATCACTTTAAACATGCTAATTTTAGCTCTAACACTGATGATCCACCTACAAATGTGAACTGACGTTCAAAAATAAAACATTTGAAAACGGACCATTTTCCACATTTCTGAAGCATGACGTAATGGGGGGGTGTTATCTCTTTTGTCGAAAATCAGCCGTTTTTGCTCGAACATTAAATGCCTCCAAATGGTATTTAATTAACTTCCCGAGCCCCTGGAAGCATGAAAATCACTTTAAACATGCTAATTTTAGCTCTAACACTGATGATCCACCTACAAATGTGAACTGACGTTCAAAAATAAAACATTTGAAAACGGAGCATTTTCCACATTTCTGAAGCATGACGTAATGGGGGGGTGTTATCTCTTTTGTCGAAAATCAGCCGTTTTTGCTCGAACATTAAATGCCTCCAAATGGTATTTAATTAACTTCCCGAGCCCCTGGAAGCATGAAAATCACTTTAAACATGCTAATTTTAGCTCTAACACTGATGATCCACCTACAAATGTGAACTGACGTTCAAAAATAAAACATTTGAAAACGGACCATTTTCCACATTTCTGAAGCATGACGTAATGGGGGGGTGTTATCTCTTTTGTCGAAAATCAGCCGTTTTTGCTCGAACATTAAATGCCTCCAAATGGTATTCAATTAACTTCCCGGGGTGAAGAAACCCTTTTTGAGAACTCAGAGTGAGTAAATTGGCCATTTTCATGCACTTTTAACCATTCCATAAATCTTGTGTTTTGGGCCCCTGGAAGCATGAAAATCACTTTAAACATGCTAATTTTAGCTCTAACACTGATGATCCACCTACAAATGTGAACTGACGTTCAAAAATAAAACATTTGAAAACGGACCATTTTCCACATTTCTGAAGCATGACGTAATGGGGGGGTGTTATCTCTTTTGTCGAAAATCAGCCGTTTTTGCTCGAACATTAAATGCCTCCAAATGGTATTTAATTAACTTCCCGAGCCCCTGGAAGCATGAAAATCACTTTAAACATGCTAATTTTAGCTCTAACACTGATGATCCACCTACAAATGTGAACTGACGTTCAAAAATAAAACATTTGAAAACGGACCATTTTCCACATTTCTGAAGCATGACGTAATGGGGGGGTGTTATCTCTTTTGTCGAAAATCAGCCGTTTTTGCTCGAACATTAAATGCCTCCAAATGGTATTTAATTAACTTCCCGAGCCCCTGGAAGCATGAAAATCACTTTAAACATGCTAATTTTAGCTCTAACACTGATGATCCACCTACAAATGTGAACTGACGTTCAAAAATAAAACATTTGAAAACGGACCATTTTCCACATTTCTGAAGCATGACGTAATGGGGGGGTGTTATCTCTTTTGTCGAAAATCAGCCGTTTTTGCTCGAACATTAAATGCCTCCAAATGGTATTTAATTAACTTCCCGAGCCCCTGGAAGCATGAAAATCACTTTAAACATGCTAATTTTAGCTCTAACACTGATGATCCACCTACAAATGTGAACTGACGTTCAAAAATAAAACATTTGAAAACGGACCATTTTCCACATTTCTGAAGCATGACGTAATGGGGGGGTGTTATCTCTTTTGTCGAAAATCAGCCGTTTTTGCTCGAACATTAAATGCCTCCAAATGGTATTTAATTAACTTCCCGAGCCCCTGGAAGCATGAAAATCACTTTAAACATGCTAATTTTAGCTCTAACACTGATGATCCACCTACAAATGTGAACTGACGTTCAAAAATAAAACATTTGAAAACGGACCATTTTCCACATTTCTGAAGCATGACGTAATGGGGGGGTGTTATCTCTTTTGTCGAAAATCAGACGTTTTTGCTCGAACATTAAATGCCTCCAAATGGTATTTAATTAACTTCCCGAGCCCCTGGAAGCATGAAAATCACTTTAAACATGCTAATTTTAGCTCTAACACTGATGATCCACCTACAAATGTGAACTGACGTTCAAAAATAAAACATTTGAAAACGGACCATTTTCCACATTTCTGAAGCATGACGTAATGGGGGGGTGTTATCTCTTTTGTCGAAAATCAGCCGTTTTTGCTCGAACATTAAATGCCTCCAAATGGTATTTAATTAACTTCCCGGGGTGAAGAAACCCTTTTTGAGAACTCAGAGTGAGTAAATTGGCCATTTTCATGCACTTTTAACCATTCCATAAATCTTGTGTTTTGGGCCCCTGGAAGCATGAAAATCACTTTAAACATGCTAATTTTAGCTCTAACACTGATGATCCACCTACAAATGTGAACTGACGTTCAAAAATAAAACATTTGAAAACGGACCATTTTCCACATTTCTGAAGCATGACGTAATGGGGGGGTGTTATCTCTTTTGTCGAAAATCAGCCGTTTTTGCTCGAACATTAAATGCCTCCAAATGGTATTTAATTAACTTCCCGGGGTGAAGAAACCCTTTTTGAGAACTCAGAGTGAGTAAATTGGCCATTTTCATGCACTTTTAACCATTCCATAAATCTTGTGTTTTGGGCCCCTGGAAGCATGAAAATCACTTTAAACATGCTAATTTTAGCTCTAACACTGATGATCCACCTACAAATGTGAACTGACGTTCAAAAATAAAACATTTGAAAACGGACCATTTTCCACATTTCTGAAGCATGACGTAATGGGGGGGTGTTATCTCTTTTGTCGAAAATCAGCCGTTTTTGCTCGAACATTAAATGCCTCCAAATGGTATTTAATTAACTTCCCGAGCCCCTGGAAGCATGAAAATCACTTTAAACATGCTAATTTTAGCTCTAACACTGATGATCCACCTACAAATGTGAACTGACGTTCAAAAATTAAACATTTGAAAACGGACCATTTTCCACATTTCTGAAGCATGACGTAATGGGGGGGTGTTATCTCTTTTGTCGAAAATCAGCCGTTTTTGCTCGAACATTAAATGCCTCCAAATGGTATTTAATTAACTTCCCGAGCCCCTGGAAGCATGAAAATCACTTTAAACATGCTAATTTTAGCTCTAACACTGATGATCCACCTACAAATGTGAACTGACGTTCAAAAATAAAACATTTGAAAACGGACCATTTTCCACATTTCTGAAGCATGACGTAATGGGGGGGTGTTATCTCTTTTGTCGAAAATCAGCCGTTTTTGCTCGAACATTAAATGCCTCCAAATGGTATTTAATTAACTTCCCGAGCCCCTGGAAGCATGAAAATCACTTTAAACATGCTAATTTTAGCTCTAACACTGATGATCCACCTACAAATGTGAACTGACGTTCAAAAATAAAACATTTGAAAACGGAGCATTTTCCACATTTCTGAAGCATGACGTAATGGGGGGGTGTTATCTCTTTTGTCGAAAATCAGCCGTTTTTGCTCGAACATTAAATGCCTCCAAATGGTATTTAATTAACTTCCCGAGCCCCTGGAAGCATGAAAATCACTTTAAACATGCTAATTTTAGCTCTAACACTGATGATCCACCTACAAATGTGAACTGACGTTCAAAAATAAAACATTTGAAAACGGACCATTTTCCACATTTCTGAAGCATGACGTAATGGGGGGGTGTTATCTCTTTTGTCGAAAATCAGCCGTTTTTGCTCGAACATTAAATGCCTCCAAATGGTATTCAATTAACTTCCCGGGGTGAAGAAACCCTTTTTGAGAACTCAGAGTGAGTAAATTGGCCATTTTCATGCACTTTTAACCATTCCATAAATCTTGTGTTTTGGGCCCCTGGAAGCATGAAAATCACTTTAAACATGCTAATTTTAGCTCTAACACTGATGATCCACCTACAAATGTGAACTGACGTTCAAAAATAAAACATTTGAAAACGGACCATTTTCCACATTTCTGAAGCATGACGTAATGGGGGGGTGTTATCTCTTTTGTCGAAAATCAGCCGTTTTTGCTCGAACATTAAATGCCTCCAAATGGTATTTAATTAACTTCCCGAGCCCCTGGAAGCATGAAAATCACTTTAAACATGCTAATTTTAGCTCTAACACTGATGATCCACCTACAAATGTGAACTGACGTTCAAAAATAAAACATTTGAAAACGGACCATTTTCCACATTTCTGAAGCATGACGTAATGGGGGGGTGTTATCTCTTTTGTCGAAAATCAGCCGTTTTTGCTCGAACATTAAATGCCTCCAAATGGTATTTAATTAACTTCCCGAGCCCCTGGAAGCATGAAAATCACTTTAAACATGCTAATTTTAGCTCTAACACTGATGATCCACCTACAAATGTGAACTGACGTTCAAAAATAAAACATTTGAAAACGGACCATTTTCCACATTTCTGAAGCATGACGTAATGGGGGGGTGTTATCTCTTTTGTCGAAAATCAGCCGTTTTTGCTCGAACATTAAATGCCTCCAAATGGTATTTAATTAACTTCCCGAGCCCCTGGAAGCATGAAAATCACTTTAAACATGCTAATTTTAGCTCTAACACTGATGATCCACCTACAAATGTGAACTGACGTTCAAAAATAAAACATTTGAAAACGGACCATTTTCCACATTTCTGAAGCATGACGTAATGGGGGGGTGTTATCTCTTTTGTCGAAAATCAGCCGTTTTTGCTCGAACATTAAATGCCTCCAAATGGTATTTAATTAACTTCCCGAGCCCCTGGAAGCATGAAAATCACTTTAAACATGCTAATTTTAGCTCTAACACTGATGATCCACCTACAAATGTGAACTGACGTTCAAAAATAAAACATTTGAAAACGGACCATTTTCCACATTTCTGAAGCATGACGTAATGGGGGGGTGTTATCTCTTTTGTCGAAAATCAGACGTTTTTGCTCGAACATTAAATGCCTCCAAATGGTATTTAATTAACTTCCCGGGGTGAAGAAACCCTTTTTGAGAACTCAGAGTGAGTAAATTGGCCATTTTCATGCACTTTTAACCATTCCATAAATCTTGTGTTTTGGGCCCCTGGAAGCATGAAAATCACTTTAAACATGCTAATTTTAGCTCTAACACTGATGATCCACCTACAAATGTGAACTGACGTTCAAAAATAAAACATTTGAAAACGGACCATTTTCCACATTTCTGAAGCATGACGTAATGGGGGGGTGTTATCTCTTTTGTCGAAAATCAGCCGTTTTTGCTCGAACATTAAATGCCTCCAAATGGTATTTAATTAACTTCCCGAGCCCCTGGAAGCATGAAAATCACTTTAAACATGCTAATTTTAGCTCTAACACTGATGATCCACCTACAAATGTGAACTGACGTTCAAAAATAAAACATTTGAAAACGGACCATTTTCCACATTTCTGAAGCATGACGTAATGGGGGGTGTTATCTCTTTTGTCGAAAATCAGCCGTTTTTGCTCGAACATTAAATGCCTCCAAATGGTATTTAATTAACTTCCCGCGCCCCTGGAAGCATGAAAATCACTTTAAACATGCTAATTTTAGCTCTAACACTGATGATCCACCTACAAATGTGAACTGACGTTCAAAAATAAAACATTTGAAAACGGACCATTTTCCACATTTCTGAAGCATGACGTAATGGGGGGGTGTTATCTCTTTTGTCGAAAATCAGCCGTTTTTGCTCGAACATTAAATGCCTCCAAATGGTATTTAATTAACTTCCCGAGCCCCTGGAAGCATGAAAATCACTTTAAACATGCTAATTTTAGCTCTAACACTGATGATCCACCTACAAATGTGAACTGACGTTCAAAAATAAAACATTTGAAAACGGACCATTTTCCACATTTCTGAAGCATGACGTAATGGGGGGGTGTTATCTCTTTTGTCGAAAATCAGCCGTTTTTGCTCGAACATTAAATGCCTCCAAATGGTATTTAATTAACTTCCCGAGCCCCTGGAAGCATGAAAATCACTTTAAACATGCTAATTTTAGCTCTAACACTGATGATCCACCTACAAATGTGAACTGACGTTCAAAAATAAAACATTTGAAAACGGACCATTTTCCACATTTCTGAAGCATGACGTAATGGGGGGGTGTTATCTCTTTTGTCGAAAATCAGCCGTTTTTGCTCGAACATTAAATGCCTCCAAATGGTATTTAATTAACTTCCCGAGCCGCTGGAAGCATGAAAATCACTTTAAACATGCTAATTTTAGCTCTAACACTGATGATCCACCTACAAATGTGAACTGACGTTCAAAAATAAAACATTTGAAAACGGACCATTTTCCACATTTCTGAAGCATGACGTAATGGGGGGGTGTTATCTCTTTTGTCGAAAATCAGCCGTTTTTGCTAGAACATTAAATGCCTCCAAATGGTATTTAATTAACTTCCCGAGCCCCTGGAAGCATGAAAATCACTTTAAACATGCTAATTTTAGTTCTAACACTGATGATCCACCTACAAATGTGAACTGACGTTCAAAAATAAAACATTTGAAAACGGACCATTTTCCACATTTCTGAAGCATGACGTAATGGGGGGGTGTTATCTCTTTTGTCGAAAATCAGCCGTTTTTGCTCGAACATTAAATGCCTCCAAATGGTATTTAATTAACTTCCCGGGGTGAAGAAACCCTTTTTGAGAACTCAGAGTGAGTAAATTGGCCATTTTCATGCACTTTTAACCATTCCATAAATCTTGTGTTTTGGGCCCCTGGAAGCATGAAAATCACTTTAAACATGCTAATTTTAGCTCTAACACTGATGATCCACCTACAAATGTGAACTGACGTTCAAAAATAAAACATTTGAAAACGGACCACTTTCCACATTTCTGAAGCATGACGTAATGGGGGGGTGTTATCTCTTTTGTCTAAAATCAGCCGTTTTTGCTCGAACATTAAATGCCTCCAAATGGTATTTAATTAACTTCCCGGGGTGAAGAAACCCTTTTTGAGAACTCAGAGTGAGTAAATTGGCCATTTTCATGCACTTTTAACCATTCCATAAATCTTGTGTTTTGGGCCCCTGGAAGCATGGAAATCACTTTAAACATGCTAATTTTAGCTCTAACACTGATGATCCACCTACAAATGTGAACTGACGTTCAAAAATAAAACATTTGAAAACGGACCATTTTCCACATTTCTGAAGCATGACGTAATGGGGGGGTGTTATCTCTTTTGTCGAAAATCAGCCGTTTTTGCTCGAACATTAAATGCCTCCAAATGGTATTTAATTAACTTCCCGGGGTGAAGAAACCCTTTTTGAGAACTCAGAGTGAGTAAATTGGCCATTTTCATGCACTTTTAACCATTCCATAAATCTTGTGTTTTGGGCCCCTGGAAGCATGAAAATCACTTTAAACATGCTAATTTTAGCTCTAACACTGATGATCCACCTACAAATGTGAACTGACGTTCAAAAATAAAACATTTGAAAACGGACCATTTTCCACATTTCTGAAGCATGACGTAATGGGGGGGTGTTATCTCTTTTGTCGAAAATCAGCCGTTTTTGCTCGAACATTAAATGCCTCCAAATGGTATTTAATTAACTTCCCGAGCCCCTGGAAGCATGAAAATCACTTTAAACATGCTAATTTTAGCTCTAACACTGATGATCCACCTACAAATGTGAACTGACGTTCAAAAATAAAACATTTGAAAACGGACCATTTTCCACATTTCTGAAGCATGACGTAATGGGGGGGTGTTATCTCTTTTGTCGAAAATCAGCCGTTTTTGCTCGAACATTAAATGCCTCCAAATGGTATTTAATTAACTTCCCGAGCCCCTGGAAGCATGAAAATCACTTTAAACATGCTAATTTTAGCTCTAACACTGATGATCCACCTACAAATGTGAACTGACGTTCAAAAATAAAACATTTGAAAACGGACCATTTTCCACATTTCTGAAGCATGACGTAATGGGGGGGTGTTATCTCTTTTGTCGAAAATCAGCCGTTTTTGCTCGAACATTAAATGCCTCCAAATGGTATTTAATTAACTTCCCGAGCCCCTGGAAGCATGAAAATCACTTTAAACATGCTAATTTTAGCTCTAACACTGATGATCCACCTACAAATGTGAACTGACGTTCAAAAATAAAACATTTGAAAACGGACCATTTTCCACATTTCTGAAGCATGACGTAATGGGGGGGTGTTATCTCTTTTGTCGAAAATCAGACGTTTTTGCTCGAACATTAAATGCCTCCAAATGGTATTTAATTAACTTCCCGGGGTGAAGAAACCCTTTTTGAGAACTCAGAGTGAGTAAATTGGCCATTTTCATGCACTTTTAACCATTCCATAAATCTTGTGTTTTGGGCCCCTGGAAGCATGAAAATCACTTTAAACATGCTAATTTTAGCTCTAACACTGATGATCCACCTACAAATGTGAACTGACGTTCAAAAATAAAACATTTGAAACCGGACCATTTTCCACATTTCTGAAGCATGACGTAATGGGGGGTGTTATCTCTTTTGTCGAAAATCAGCCGTTTTTGCTCGAACATTAAATGCCTCCAAATGGTATTTAATTAACTTCCCGAGCCCCTGGAAGCATGAAAATCACTTTAAACATGCTAATTTTAGCTCTAACACTGATGATCCACCTACAAATGTGAACTGACGTTCAAAAATAAAACATTTGAAAACGGACCATTTTCCACATTTCTGAAGCATGACGTAATGGGGGGGTGTTATCTCTTTTGTCGAAAATCAGCCGTTTTTGCTCGAACATTAAATGCCTCCAAATGGTATTTAATTAACTTCCCGAGCCCCTGGAAGCATGAAAATCACTTTAAACATGCTAATTTTAGCTCTAACACTGATGATCCACCTACAAATGTGAACTGACGTTCAAAAATAAAACATTTGAAAACGGACCATTTTCCACATTTCTGAAGCATGACGTAATGGGGGGGTGTTATCTCTTTTGTCGAAAATCAGCCGTTTTTGCTCGAACATTAAATGCCTCCAAATGGTATTTAATTAACTTCCCGAGCCGCTGGAAGCATGAAAATCACTTTAAACATGCTAATTTTAGCTCTAACACTGATGATCCACCTACAAATGTGAACTGACGTTCAAAAATAAAACATTTGAAAACGGACCATTTTCAACATTTCTGAAGCATGACGTAATGGGGGGGTGTTATCTCTTTTGTCGAAAATCAGCCGTTTTTGCTAGAACATTAAATGCCTCCAAATGGTATTTAATTAACTTCCCGAGCCCCTGGAAGCATGAAAATCACTTTAAACATGCTAATTTTAGTTCTAACACTGATGATCCACCTACAAATGTGAACTGACGTTCAAAAATAAAACATTTGAAAACGGACCATTTTCCACATTTCTGAAGCATGACGTAATGGGGGGGTGTTATCTCTTTTGTTGAAAATCAGCCGTTTTTGCTCGAACATTAAATGCCTCCAAATGGTATTTAATTAACTTCCCGGGGTGAAGAAACCCTTTTTGAGAACTCAGAGTGAGTAAATTGGCCATTTTCATGCACTTTTAACCATTCCATAAATCTTGTGTTTTGGGCCCCTGGAAGCATGAAAATCACTTTAAACATGCTAATTTTAGCTCTAACACTGATGATCCACCTACAAATGTGAACTGACGTTCAAAAATAAAACATTTGAAAACGGACCACTTTCCACATTTCTGAAGCATGACGTAATGGGGGGGTGTTATCTCTTTTGTCTAAAATCAGCCGTTTTTGCTCGAACATTAAATGCCTCCAAATGGTATTTAATTAACTTCCCGGGGTGAAGAAACCCTTTTTGAGAACTCAGAGTGAGTAAATTGGCCATTTTCATGCACTTTTAACCATTCCATAAATCTTGTGTTTTGGGCCCCTGGAAGCATGAAAATCACTTTAAACATGCTAATTTTAGCTCTAACACTGATGATCCACCTACAAATGTGAACTGACGTTCAAAAATAAAACATTTGAAAACGGACCATTTTCCACATTTCTGAAGCATGACGTAATGGGGGGGTGTTATCTCTTTTGTCGAAAATCAGCCGTTTTTGCTCGAACATTAAATGCCTCCAAATGGTATTTAATTAACTTCCCGAGCCCCTGGAAGCATGAAAATCACTTTAAACATGCTAATTTTAGCTCTAACACTGATGATCCACCTACAAATGTGAACTGACGTTCAAAAATAAAACATTTGAAAACGGACCATTTTCCACATTTCTGAAGCATGACGTAATGGGGGGGTGTTATCTCTTTTGTCGAAAATCAGCCGTTTTTGCTCGAACATTAAATGCCTCCAAATGGTATTTAATTAACTTCCCGAGCCCCTGGAAGCATGAAAATCACTTTAAACATGCTAATTTTAGCTCTAACACTGATGATCCACCTACAAATGTGAACTGACGTTCAAAAATAAAACATTTGAAAACGGACCATTTTCCACATTTCTGAAGCATGACGTAATGGGGGGGTGTTATCTCTTTTGTCGAAAATCAGCCGTTTTTGCTCGAACATTAAATGCCTCCAAATGGTATTTAATTAACTTCCCGGGGTGAAGAAACCCTTTTTGAGAACTCAGAGTGAGTAAATTGGCCATTTTCATGCACTTTTAACCATTCCATAAATCTTGTGTTTTGGGCCCCTGGAAGCATGAAAATCACTTTAAACATGCTAATTTTAGCTCTAACACTGATGATCCACCTGCAAATGTGAACTGACGTTCAAAAATAAAACATTTGAAAACGGACCATTTTCCACATTTCTGAAGCATGACGTAATGGGGAGGTGTTATCTCTTTTGTCGAAAATCAGCCGTTTTTGCTCGAACATTAAATGCCTCCAAATGGTATTTAATTAACTTCCCGAGCCCCTGGAAGCATGAAAATCACTTTAAACATGCTAATTTTAGCTCTAACACTGATGATCCACCTACAAATGTGAACTGACGTTCAAAAATAAAACATTTGAAAACGGACCATTTTCCACATTTCTGAAGCATGACGTAATGGGGGGGTGTTATCTCTTTTGTCGAAAATCAGCCGTTTTTGCTCGAACATTAAATGCCTCCAAATGGTATTTAATTAACTTCCCGAGCCCCTGGAAGCATGAAAATCACTTTAAACATGCTAATTTTAGCTCTAACACTGATGATCCACCTACAAATGTGAACTGACGTTCAAAAATAAAACATTTGAAAACGGACCATTTTCCACATTTCTGAAGCATGACGTAATGGGGGGGTGTTATCTCTTTTGTCGAAAATCAGCCGTTTTTGCTCGAACATTAAATGCCTCCAAATGGTATTTAATTAACTTCCCGGGGTGAAGAAACCCTTTTTGAGAACTCAGAGTGAGTAAATTGGCCATTTTCATGCACTTTTAACCATTCCATAAATCTTGTGTTTTGGGCCCCTGGAAGCATGAAAATCACTTTAAACATGCTAATTTTAGCTCTAACACTGATGATCCACCTACAAATGTGAACTGACGTTCAAAAATAAAACATTTGAAAACGGACCATTTTCCACATTTCTGAAGCATGACGTAATGGGGGGGTGTTATCTCTTTTGTCGAAAATCAGCCGTTTTTGCTCGAACATTAAATGCCTCCAAATGGTATTTAATTAACTTCCCGAGCCCCTGGAAGCATGAAAATCACTTTAAACATGCTAATTTTAGCTCTAACACTGATGATCCACCTACAAATGTGAACTGACGTTCAAAAATAAAACATTTGAAAACGGACCATTTTCCACATTTCTGAAGCATGACGTAATGGGGGGGTGTTATCTCTTTTGTCGAAAATCAGCCGTTTTTGCTCGAACATTAAATGCCTCCAAATGGTATTTAATTAACTTCCCGGGGTGAAGAAACCCTTTTTGAGAACTCAGAGTGAGTAAATTGGCCATTTTCATGCACTTTTAACCATTCCATAAATTTTGTGTTTTGGGCCCCTGGAAGCATGAAAATCACTTTAAACATGCTAATTTTAGCTCTAACACTGATGATCCACCTGCAAATGTGAACTGACGTTCAAAAATAAAACATTTGAAAACGGACCATTTTCCACATTTCGGAAGCATGACGTAATGGGGAGGTGTTATCTCTTTTGTCGAAAATCAGCCGTTTTTGCTCGAACATTAAATGCCTCCAAATGGTATTTAATTAACTTCCCGAGCCCCTGGAAGCATGAAAATCACTTTAAACATGCTAATTTTAGCTCTAACACTGATGATCCACCTACAAATGTGAACTGACGTTCAAAAATAAAACATTTGAAAACGGACCATTTTCCACATTTCTGAAGCATGACGTAATGGGGGGGTGTTATCTCTTTTGTCGAAAATCAGCCGTTTTTGCTCGAACATTAAATGCCTCCAAATGGTATTTAATTAACTTCCCGAGCCCCTGGAAGCATGAAAATCACTTTAAACATGCTAATTTTAGCTCTAACACTGATGATCCACCTACAAATGTGAACTGACGTTCAAAAATAAAACATTTGAAAACGGACCATTTTCCACATTTCTGAAGCATGACGTAATGGGGGGGTGTTATCTCTTTTGTCGAAAATCAGCCGTTTTTGCTCGAACATTAAATGCCTCCAAATGGTATTTAATTAACTTCCCGGGGTGAAGAAACCCTTTTTGAGAACTCAGAGTGAGTAAATTGGCCATTTTCATGCACTTTTAACCATTCCATAAATCTTGTGTTTTGGGCCCCTGGAAGCATGAAAATCACTTTAAACATGCTAATTTTAGCTCTAACACTGATGATCCACCTACAAATGTGAACTGACGTTCAAAAATAAAACATTTGAAAACGGACCATTTTCCACATTTCTGAAGCATGACGTAATGGGGGGGTGTTATCTCTTTTGTCGAAAATCAGCCGTTTTTGCTCGAACATTAAATGCCTCCAAATGGTATTTAATTAACTTCCCGAGCCCCTGGAAGCATGAAAATCACTTTAAACATGCTAATTTTAGCTCTAACACTGATGATCCACCTACAAATGTGAACTGACGTTCAAAAATAAAACATTTGAAAACGGACCATTTTCCACATTTCTGAAGCATGACGTAATGGGGGGGTGTTATCTCTTTTGTCGAAAATCAGCCGTTTTTGCTCGAACATTAAATGCCTCCAAATGGTATTTAATTAACTTCCCGGGGTGAAGAAACCCTTTTTGAGAACTCAGAGTGAGTAAATTGGCCATTTTCATGCACTTTTAACCATTCCATAAATCTTGTGTTTTGGGCCCCTGGAAGCATGAAAATCACTTTAAACATGCTAATTTTAGCTCTAACACTGATGATCCACCTACAAATGTGAACTGACGTTCAAAAATAAAACATTTGAAAACGGACCATTTTCCACATTTCTGAAGCATGACGTAATGGGGGGGTGTTATCTCTTTTGTCGAAAATCAGCCGTTTTTGCTCGAACATTAAATGCCTCCAAATGGTATTTAATTAACTTCCCGAGCCCCTGGAAGCATGAAAATCACTTTAAACATGCTAATTTTAGCTCTAACACTGATGATCCACCTACAAATGTGAACTGACGTTCAAAAATAAAACATTTGAAAACGGACCATTTTCCACATTTCTGAAGCATGACGTAATGGGGGGGTGTTATCTCTTTTGTCGAAAATCAGCCGTTTTTGCTCGAACATTAAATGCCTCCAAATGGTATTTAATTAACTTCCCGAGCCCCTGGAAGCATGAAAATCACTTTAAACATGCTAATTTTAGCTCTAACACTGATGATCCACCTACAAATGTGAACTGACGTTCAAAAATAAAACATTTGAAAACGGACCATTTTCCACATTTCTGAAGCATGACGTAATGGGGGGGTGTTATCTCTTTTGTCGAAAATCAGCCGTTTTTGCTCGAACATTAAATGCCTCCAAATGGTATTTAATTAACTTCCCGGGGTGAAGAAACCCTTTTTGAGAACTCAGAGTGAGTAAATTGGCCATTTTCATGCACTTTTAACCATTCCATAAATCTTGTGTTTTGGGCCCCTAGAAGCATGAAAATCACTTTAAACATGCTAATTTTAGCTCTAACACTGATGATCCACCTGCAAATGTGAACTGACGTTCAAAAATAAAACATTTGAAAACGGACCATTTTCCACATTTCTGAAGCATGACGTAATGGGGAGGTGTTATCTCTTTTGTCGAAAATCAGCCGTTTTTGCTCGAACATTAAATGCCTCCAAATGGTATTTAATTAACTTCCCGAGCCCCTGGAAGCATGAAAATCACTTTAAACATGCTAATTTTAGCTCTAACACTGATGATCCACCTACAAATGTGAACTGACGTTCAAAAATAAAACATTTGAAAACGGACCATTTTCCACATTTCTGAAGCATGACGTAATGGGGGGGGTGTTATCTCTTTTGTCGAAAATCAGCCGTTTTTGCTCGAACATTAAATGCCTCCAAATGGTATTTAATTAACTTCCCGAGCCCCTGGAAGCATGAAAATCACTTTAAACATGCTAATTTTAGCTCTAACACTGATGATCCACCTACAAATGTGAACTGACGTTCAAAAATAAAACATTTGAAAACGGACCATTTTCCACATTTCTGAAGCATGACGTAATGGGGGGGTGTTATCTCTTTTGTCGAAAATCAGCCGTTTTTGCTCGAACATTAAATGCCTCCAAATGGTATTTAATTAACTTCCCGGGGTGAAGAAACCCTTTTTGAGAACTCAGAGTGAGTAAATTGGCCATTTTCATGCACTTTTAACCATTCCATAAATCTTGTGTTTTGGGCCCCTGGAAGCATGAAAATCACTTTAAACATGCTAATTTTAGCTCTAACACTGATGATCCACCTACAAATGTGAACTGACGTTCAAAAATAAAACATTTGAAAACGGACCATTTTCCACATTTCTGAAGCATGACGTAATGGGGGGGTGTTATCTCTTTTGTCGAAAATCAGCCGTTTTTGCTCGAACATTAAATGCCTCCAAATGGTATTTAATTAACTTCCGAGCCCCTGGAAGCATGAAAATCACTTTAAACATGCTAATTTTAGCTCTAACACTGATGATCCACCTACAAATGTGAACTGACGTTCAAAAATAAAACATTTGAAAACGGACCATTTTCCACATTTCTGAAGCATGACGTAATGGGGGGTGTTATCTCTTTTGTCGAAAATCAGCCGTTTTTGCTCGAACATTAAATGCCTCCCAAATGGTATTTAATTAACTTCCCGGGGTGAAGAAACCCTTTTTGAGAACTCAGAGTGAGTAAATTGGCCATTTTCATGCACTTTTAACCATTCCATAAATCTTGTGTTTTGGGCCCCTGGAAGCATGAAAATCACTTTAAACATGCTAATTTTAGCTCTAACACTGATGATCCACCTACAAATGTGAACTGACGTTCAAAAATAAAACATTTGAAAACGGACCATTTTCCACATTTCTGAAGCATGACGTAATGGGGGGGTGTTATCTCTTTTGTCGAAAATCAGCCGTTTTTGCTCGAACATTAAATGCCTCCAAATGGTATTTAATTAACTTCCCGAGCCCCTGGAAGCATGAAAATCACTTTAAACATGCTAATTTTAGCTCTAACACTGATGATCCACCTACAAATGTGAACTGACGTTCAAAAATAAAACATTTGAAAACGGACCATTTTCCACATTTCTGAAGCATGACGTAATGGGGGGGTGTTATCTCTTTTGTCGAAAATCAGCCGTTTTTGCTCGAACATTAAATGCCTCCAAATGGTATTTAATTAACTTCCCGGGGTGAAGAAACCCTTTTTGAGAACTCAGAGTGAGTAAATTGGCCATTTTCATGCACTTTTAACCATTCCATAAATCTTGTGTTTTGGGCCCCTGGAAGCATGAAAATCACTTTAAACATGCTAATTTTAGCTCTAACACTGATGATCCACCTACAAATGTGAACTGACGTTCAAAAATAAAACATTTGAAAACGGACCATTTTCCACATTTCTGAAGCATGACGTAATGGGGGGGTGTTATCTCTTTTGTCGAAAATCAGCCGTTTTTGCTCGAACATTAAATGCCTCCAAATGGTATTTAATTAACTTCCCGAGCCCCTGGAAGCATGAAAATCACTTTAAACATGCTAATTTTAGCTCTAACACTGATGATCCACCTACAAATGTGAACTGACGTTCAAAAATAAAACATTTGAAAACGGACCATTTTCCACATTTCTGAAGCATGACGTAATGGGGGGGTGTTATCTCTTTTGTCGAAAATCAGCCGTTTTTGCTCGAACATTAAATGCCTCCAAATGGTATTTAATTAACTTCCCGAGCCCCTGGAAGCATGAAAATCACTTTAAACATGCTAATTTTAGCTCTAACACTGATGATCCACCTACAAATGTGAACTGACGTTCAAAAATAAAACATTTGAAAACGGAGCATTTTCCACATTTCTGAAGCATGACGTAATGGGGGGGTGTTATCTCTTTTGTCGAAAATCAGCCGTTTTTGCTCGAACATTAAATGCCTCCAAATGGTATTTAATTAACTTCCCGAGCCCCTGGAAGCATGAAAATCACTTTAAACATGCTAATTTTAGCTCTAACACTGATGATCCACCTACAAATGTGAACTGACGTTCAAAAATAAAACATTTGAAAACGGACCATTTTCCACATTTCTGAAGCATGACGTAATGGGGGGGTGTTATCTCTTTTGTCGAAAATCAGCCGTTTTTGCTCGAACATTAAATGCCTCCAAATGGTATTTAATTAACTTCCCGGGGTGAAGAAACCCTTTTTGAGAACTCAGAGTGAGTAAATTGGCCATTTTCATGCACTTTTAACCATTCCATAAATCTTGTGTTTTGGGCCCCTGGAAGCATGAAAATCACTTTAAACATGCTAATTTTAGCTCTAACACTGATGATCCACCTACAAATGTGAACTGACGTTCAAAAATAAAACATTTGAAAACGGACCATTTTCCACATTTCTGAAGCATGACGTAATGGGGGGGTGTTATCTCTTTTGTCGAAAATCAGCCGTTTTTGCTCGAACATTAAATGCCTCCAAATGGTATTTAATTAACTTCCCGAGCCCCTGGAAGCATGAAAATCACTTTAAACATGCTAATTTTAGCTCTAACACTGATGATCCACCTACAAATGTGAACTGACGTTCAAAAATAAAACATTTGAAAACGGACCATTTTCCACATTTCTGAAGCATGACGTAATGGGGGGGTGTTATCTCTTTTGTCGAAAATCAGCCGTTTTTGCTCGAACATTAAATGCCTCCAAATGGTATTTAATTAACTTCCCGGGGTGAAGAAACCCTTTTTGAGAACTCAGAGTGAGTAAATTGGCCATTTTCATGCACTTTTAACCATTCCATAAATCTTGTGTTTTGGGCCCCTGGAAGCATGAAAATCACTTTAAACATGCTAATTTTAGCTCTAACACTGATGATCCACCTACAAATGTGAACTGACGTTCAAAAATAAAACATTTGAAAACGGACCATTTTCCACATTTCTGAAGCATGACGTAATGGGGGGGTGTTATCTCTTTTGTCGAAAATCAGCCGTTTTTGCTCGAACATTAAATGCCTCCAAATGGTATTTAATTAACTTCCCGAGCCCCTGGAAGCATGAAAATCACTTTAAACATGCTAATTTTAGCTCTAACACTGATGATCCACCTACAAATGTGAACTGACGTTCAAAAATAAAACATTTGAAAACGGACCATTTTCCACATTTCTGAAGCATGACGTAATGGGGGGTGTTATCTCTTTTGTCGAAAATCAGCCGTTTTTGCTCGAACATTAAATGCCTCCAAATGGTATTTAATTAACTTCCCGAGCCCCTGGAAGCATGAAAATCACTTTAAACATGCTAATTTTAGCTCTAACACTGATGATCCACCTACAAATGTGAACTGACGTTCAAAAATAAAACATTTGAAAACGGACCATTTTCCACATTTCTGAAGCATGACGTAATGGGGGGGTGTTATCTCTTTTGTCGAAAATCAGCCGTTTTTGCTCGAACATTAAATGCCTCCAAATGGTATTTAATTAACTTCCCGAGCCCCTGGAAGCATGAAAATCACTTTAAACATGCTAATTTTAGCTCTAACACTGATGATCCACCTACAAATGTGAACTGACGTTCAAAAATAAAACATTTGAAAACGGACCATTTTCCACATTTCTGAAGCATGACGTAATGGGGGGGGTGTTATCTCTTTTGTCGAAAATCAGCCGTTTTTGCTCGAACATTAAATGCCTCCAAATGGTATTTAATTAACTTCCCGGGGTGAAGAAACCCTTTTTGAGAACTCAGAGTGAGTAAATTGGCCATTTTCATGCACTTTTAACCATTCCATAAATCTTGTGTTTTGGGCCCCTGGAAGCATGAAAATCACTTTAAACATGCTAATTTTAGCTCTAACACTGATGATCCACCTACAAATGTGAACTGACGTTCAAAAATAAAACATTTGAAAACGGACCATTTTCCACATTTCTGAAGCATGACGTAATGGGGGGGGTGTTATCTCTTTTGTCGAAAATCAGCCGTTTTTGCTCGAACATTAAATGCCTCCAAATGGTATTTAATTAACTTCCCGAGCCCCTGGAAGCATGAAAATCACTTTAAACATGCTAATTTTAGCTCTAACACTGATGATCCACCTACAAATGTGAACTGACGTTCAAAAATAAAACATTTGAAAACGGACCATTTTCCACATTTCTGAAGCATGACGTAATGGGGGGTGTTATCTCTTTTGTCGAAAATCAGCCGTTTTTGCTCGAACATTAAATGCCTCCAAATGGTATTTAATTAACTTCCCGAGCCCCTGGAAGCATGAAAATCACTTTAAACATGCTAATTTTAGCTCTAACACTGATGATCCACCTACAAATGTGAACTGACGTTCAAAAATAAAACATTTGAAAACGGACCATTTTCCACATTTCTGAAGCATGACGTAATGGGGGGGTGTTATCTCTTTTGTCGAAAATCAGCCGTTTTTGCTCGAACATTAAATGCCTCCAAATGGTATTTAATTAACTTCCCGAGCCCCTGGAAGCATGAAAATCACTTTAAACATGCTAATTTTAGCTCTAACACTGATGATCCACCTACAAATGTGAACTGACGTTCAAAAATAAAACATTTGAAAACGGACCATTTTCCACATTTCTGAAGCATGACGTAATGGGGGGGTGTTATCTCTTTTGTCGAAAATCAGC